>NC_135694.1:2398328-2442728 GCF_964276395.1 Gasterosteus aculeatus | reverse complement strand
GGAATCCAAGGTGAGAGTCATCCGCCCACCGGAGATGTGGAACGTGCAGGTGTTCCTGATGCTGAACTACGTGGTGACGGAGCGACACAAACCTGAGTCGTCATTGCTTTTGCGTTTGGCAGATCTGCTCTCAGCTGGCTCTTCGTCCGGCTGCTCCTCCTCATCGTCGCCAGCTTCATCCAAAGTCACCAAAGCCTTAAAGCATCTTGTATTAGTTGAGCTTCCCTTTGGGTTCACGTGTGAATGTGCACTTTACAGTGATTTCCCCACAGAAGAAAACTAAACTTTTACCTCTGGGTCCAAGAGGTCCACAGACTCCTCCTCCTGGCTGGGTGGGCGGGGCTTCCGAGGGCTTTGCTCCACCTTCCCGTCCTCCTCTTCTCCTTCTATGAACTCGTCCAGAGTGACGAGCGTCTGCAGCTCTGCCCCCGTGATCTCGCCGTCCCACTCCGTGCCGCTCGCTGCTCTCTCCTCTCCGGCGTCATCTGCTCCCACCTCATCCAGAGTCACCAGCTCCTGGGGGTCCACCGCCCCCGTCTCCTCCTCTTCCCTCCTCCTCCCTGCCCCGCCTCCTCTACTGCTGCTGCCGCTCCGGCTCCTTCGCTCTGCATCCCTGGTCCTCCTCGCTGCTCGCTCCTCGGCGATCTGCTTCTCCTTTGCGGCGGCTTGTCGCCTCCTCAGCTCCTCCTCCTCGGCCGTGTCGTCGGGGTACTCCTCCTCCTCCTCGCTCACCTCGTCCAGGTTCACCAGACTGCGCGCCGTGTCGTCTTTCTCGCCGTCCATTCCAGGACCGGCGGGATCCCTCTGAGGTCCTGCAGGAGACGACTCGTCCACGTCGTCGACGATCCGATACAGCGGCTCCTCTTCCACAGCCCCGTCGTCCTCGCCGGCGCGCGGTGAGGCGTCCTCTTCTTCAGCCGATGCCCCTTCCCGTGTCTCGTCCCCTCCGGTCAATAGTTGATCGTCATCCAGAGAATCGATGATGCGATACATCGGCTCGTCCTCCTCTCCGTCTTTGGGCGATCCTGTGAGCGGTTCACTCCTCAGCCCCTGCTGGTCCACGTCCATCAGAGCGCTCTCCGCCTCGCCCTCCACGGAGTCCAGGACCCGATACGTCGCCTCTTCCTCGCCAGGCGCATCTTTAGATGCTGATGTTTTAGTTGTTTTGGCTCCTTGCTTTGGTCTTCCCCTCGTCCCTTTGCTTCTTGTAGCGGGTCGCTCCTCCTGACTGAACTCGCTCACCACACTGCCGCTCCTCCGTGACGGGGTGCTCGCTCTCCAAGCGCCTTTCTCTCCCCCGTTTGGTTCCTGTGACTCTCTGGCGGGAGTTTGCTTGCGTCCCGTCGGGGTGTCTTCGGTCTTCTCATTTGAGGCCTCTTTCTTCGTCGTCCGTCCTCTTCTTCCTCTGGTGGCTCTTGCTGTCGGTTCCTCATCGTCCACAGAGTCTAAGATCTTGTAAGTAGCCTCCTCTGCTTTGTTGGACGCGTCTGTGAGATCCACTGTGGTTTTGTCCTCTTTCTTTCCTCTCGCACTTCTTCTTCTGACAGACATCTCCGGGGTGGCAGCGAGTCGAACCGGTTCTTCTTCTACAGAATCTACTATCTTAAACTCAACGTCTTCGGGGACCTCTTTGTCTTTTTCGGAAACCTTTGCAATGAGGTCCGGCTTTGACCGCGTCTCATATCTTTGACCCGCTCTGTCTGGTTTCTTTGGGGACGGCTCCTTCTCGTCCCTTGTGGACGCGGTGGTTGTGGGTTCACTCCTCTTGGACGGCTTGTTGTCTTTTCTGGCGGTCGCCGTCCCTCTCGAGTTTCTTCTTCCTTGGTGGCCGGTCTCAGAGTCCGTAGTCATTGGCTGGTCCTCCACCGAGTCAATTACCCGATATGCGTCTTCCTCGTCCTCCGTGGCCAGGATGTCTTCTTGGGAGATTTGGCCACTGTTCATTTCATGGTTCTGGCCGTGATCTTCTGCTGAAGTGAGATCGTCGATCGGATCCAATATCTCAAAGGCTTCTTGTCCAGTTACGTCCCTTTCTGGGTCCTTGGAGTTTTCCTTGTTTCCGGCGTCAGGAAGAGAACGGTCTTCATTTGGAACCAGTCTGTCACCATTATCCTTAGCTTTGACTTCGTCCTCTGCTGTCCTCTTCTCGTCCCCCATGTCCCTCGGCGTGTCTTCACTACCTGCATCTAACAGCTGTAAATGATCCCCAGACGTTCCCGTGGAGCTGTCCTCTTGTCCTGTAGCGGCTTCGCCTTCTGTAACGCTGTCCAACACCTGGAGAGAAGCGTCAACCTCCATCTCCTCACACCTCGGAGGGCCGGTTAGGACCTCGTCGCCGACGCCGTCCGCCACCTGGAGGCTTTCGTCACGCAAAGTCTGGCCTGCGTTCGGTCCGCTCGTCTGGGCTTCAGAGCTGCGTGTTCGCTCCCCATCGTCCATCGGGTCATCGGTTCTGTCCCCGAGAGGACCAACAGCTCGGTGGCTTTGGTCTTCTTCCGCCTTGGTACGTTTGTCAACATCATCTTCTTCCTTTTCTTCTGCGCTTTGCTTCTGCTGTTGTGTGTTGACGTTAATGTCGATCTCCAGACTCTCTAACCCACGTTCTCCGTGAGGCGGATGCGTCTCTGATGAGGTTTCTGTTAGTGTCTCTGATGAGGTTTCTATTAGTGTCTCTGATGAGGTTTCTATTAGTGTCTCTGACATCTTTTGGTCGGACTCGTCCACCGTGCGCTCTGCGTCTTGTCCTTCCAAAAGCTGCTCGGAGAGACTTCCTGCCGAGGACGTTGCTGCCGAGGACGTTGCTGCCGAGGACGCTGCTGCCGAGGACGCTGCTGCCGAGGACGTTGCTGCCGAGGACGCTGCTGCCGAGGACGCTGCTGCCGAGGACGTTGCTGCTGAGGCGATCCTCTTTGTTTCCCGTGCAGAGGACGAGCGGCTACGTAAACCGGAGGACGCAGCGGTGGAGGCTTTGGCCGCAGAATGTGCAGACGGGGTTTCAGTAGACAGCGGGGACGAGGGGACGGCCTTTCTGGCCCTGGCGGAGGGTTTGATGGAGGACCTGGTTGGTGAGCCACAGACCAAAGAGCTCAAGTCTTCGGTGGACTTGGATGAGGAAGGAGAGGCAGATGCTGTGCTTTTAGAGTCTTTCCAGGACCCCGTTGAGGTCTGTTTGCCAGCGGACACTTGGAGGCTTTGTCCCTCTCTTCCTGGTCCGGAGGACTGCCTGGATGAAGAGGAGCCATGAGGCTCGGGGCTTCTGTCGCCCACGTCATCGCCGACCTCGTCGACAGTGACAAAGTCATCCATGTTGAAATTAAGCTCATCGAAGCGAGCGGCATCGGGCGAGGCCATGTGACACGTAGCATCATCCTGAGCCTGAACACGGGACAAAAGGGACCATGAATCAGTTGGCTTTTCAATTAAAAGCAACTAAACGTTTATATTCGCATATTTTGACAGAATCATCCAGGTCTCCCCTGTGAAAAGGCTCAAATGATGGACACAAAGAAGACAGGAAGGTTTTTGGGAATGAAAGACGAGGCAGTTTACCTCCGTTTGCGGCGCGTCTTCAGCCGCTGCATCTCTCGCGCTTCTGCTGCTGCTGCTGGTCCTCTGGAGAAAGTATTTACAGGTTAGCGCCGCGTGAACGAAGCGGGAAGACATTTATGACGCAGGGCCGTGGAGGGACGGCGTGGACGTGAGCACCAGCTCGTCCCCTGAAGCCGCTTCAAGGTCCAGCTCCAGAACCAAGCGTCCCCGTTTCCTGACCAGGTGCTACAACGCGTTCCTGGCCGGTTCATAAGGGGTCGGCCTGCTGCCGACGACAGTGAAGGCCACATCTCACCTCCTTCTCCTCGCTCCTGGAGCGGCTCTCTCGGGTGAGCCGGTGGTTGCGAACTGCCGCCGCGATGGCCTGGAAAACGTCGGCGTTAATCTGAGGAAGCGCGGCGAAGCTTTCTTGGGGCGCGAGCGCTGTGGCTGACGGGGAAGGACCCAGATCAGAGGTCACATCAGCAGGAAAGGCTGACGTCGCGAGTGGCTCCTCGTCCTCCCGTTCTGCTGCTTTCTCTACGTCTCCGGGACCAAAAGTGGACTCGGTGGCTACTTTCTCCTCGTCCTCTTCCAAGGAGGCGTCGCTGGCGGCACCAGCACCTGGTCCTGCTGGGACGGGCTGAGCAACGGTGGATCCACCTGAGCCACCGGTTCTCTCGGCAGGTTGTGACCCAACATCCGGTAGTCCAGGTAAGGAGGGCGGGGTTGGACGCTTCGCAGCAAGGGGCTCGGTTTGGACTTTGACGGAGCCGTCTTGTAAGTTCTGGTTCTCGCTAGAATATTGAAGACGCCGTTTCAGGCTCTTCACACTGAAACCACAAACAGAAAGGACACGAACCAGAGAGTTTAATAGAAAACTGTTCATCCAGCGAAATGTGCCACCAGCTAACAGCCTACAAGGTCACAACAGTCATCAAATGGATCATCGTCTCCACGTGGACCCGACAGGAATCCACCACAAAGGGGACGTACTCACGTCTCGACATGTTGAACTTCACTCCTGCAGAGAGAGAGAGAGAATGTTTTAAAGACAGGAACGCATACAAAGGCAACCTGGAGACTGAGTGGGGAAACACAGGTGTTTTTAATGGATCTCATGCACTCTGGGACGTCTCTTCTAGATTGAAACTTCTACGCGGTGTTTCCACATCTGGATCACATGTGGTCTCTTCACACCAAGAAGCTTCTCGCTGGTCTCAGGGAGAAGGAAGTCCCTTTGCAGCTGAATTGTTCCATGAATCCTGTCTGTACTTACGGCTCATGTTTGATAGCTTGTGTGTTCTTTAGGACTTTCCCATAAGTCTTAAGGAGCTTCAGGTACTTTGATATCCACTTTATCCAAAGATTCACAACACATTGGTCATTAGGAAGAAAGATCTCACAGCGCTTACCAAGCTTCAGGTTTATCCGTGGACCCTTTTAAGAGATTGTTCAATTCCTTCACCACCTGGGCTACAGCGCCGGAGTCCGTCATCTCGATGCATATCTGAGAGGGGAGGACAGTCCAGGACACACAGAGAGGAGCGAGGGATCAAGTCAGTGAGATGGAAGCACACGAGTAGAACACGTACATGAAGAATTCTGAAGGTCAAACAAACTCAAATTATTTTGTTTAAACGCAACAGAAAATCCAGGCCGTTTATGAGTCAACTAGCTCAAGTTAGCACAGCTAGCAGCCACCGCTACGGACTGAAGGTCCACGGACACCTTAAAGCAGCACTCGAGGGGAAGTGAACATTAAAGAAAACATATTTACGCCCTTTGCAGATGGAACTGAAGTGATCAGTGACTTCGATCCACTGACATGGGATTCGGTTTATATGTCTGAAGTGGTTTAAACGTCACATTTGTCCTCTCGCACCCTGTTGGCGAGCGGCAAGAAGCCGGCGAAGGACGCCACGGACGCCACGGCGCCCATGACGGCCCTGGTGATGTGCGGCGACGTCTCGGAGGTCTCCACGCACAGCAGCCGCTCCTCCAGACCCTCCGGCTCCGGGACCCCCTGAAGAGCAACAAAAAGGTTTTCAGGCCCAAAGACGAAGACGCCGCCTCCACTTCAGGGCGGATTTAGAGACGTGGTGATGGACTCACAGCGTTGCTCCACTTCATCAGAGTCGCGTACATCGTCTCCTGCAGAAAGATCAACGACAGGAAAGGTTCATATCTGCGTTTAAACGTATGACAGTAATGTTGCACAGCCCACCGATACCAGAACAGTCTCAATACCTCAATACGGTGAGTATCACCATTAAGACCTTATTTCACACCAACATGTCTTTGCATAAGTAGGGAAACACGTTTGTATTTGCGGGCTTATTCATGGCGAGCCCGGTGGTCCGGTACCAGGAACATGTTGGCTTCGCTCACCGGAGCAAAGAGCTGATTGGGAGTCTGCTACATACGTCACATGGGATGTCGTGCAGTGGCTCCTCGTGTCCGTACCTCAGTGGAGAAGGGATTCATGTCCTCCAAGACAAAGTGAGCCGTGAGCGGGCAATCCAGCACAGAAACCTGCTTTCTTAAACGATCCCGGACGAAACTGCAGCACGAAGTCCAATCAGCGAAAAACACAAAGGCCTGGAGGTGCGAGCGGGAAGACCGGAAAAGGAAAAACAATCAAACTTCAAACGACACCGCTGCGTTGAATTAACGGGACAGCGAGCACGCAGGCTTGTGTCCCCGTGGCGGCGTGCGGTCCGTGAGGCCTACCCTCCTCTGCAGAGGTAAGACCACCACGTCGTAGAACGCAGAGGAGAGGCTCCATCTGGGGAAAAAGCGCCGGACCAGCTTGACCACGTCGTCGTGCCGGTAGTTTCCCTCCGGTAATCCGGTCAACATGACGGTTGGGATCTTGGGGCCGCGCACGGCCTTCTGGGAAACACAGCGTTCAAAGCAGAATGTCCTATTAACGCCCGTCTCAGGGGGGGATTTGGACGGCTTATCAAACGGTCAGTATTGGCTTCTGGGGCGATTAAAAACGGTCCATTTTAATACATTTGATAAGATATGTGTCAATATTAACAGACGCTTTGTTTCAGTTTGCTCAACAACATTAATCCAACAAGCTCCTCCTCCTATAAGACGGATTCGGCCAATACCGATTGCAATATGACACTTTTATTAACCAAAATGTAGACAAATTATTGAGCTTACCCTAATATCATTCAGTGTTCGGACTGTCTGGAATTCTGGGAAATAAAAATGAACATAAGAAAATACAATTTCAATTTTTTAAAGTAAAACTTAAAACTTTCCTCTTTGATTGTGCCTATAGTTAGGGCTGGCTCAGGTCAGCCCGGACCAGCCCTTAGTTAAGCTTCTGTAGGCTTAGACTGCTGAGGGACTTCTTAGGACACACCGAGCTCCTCTCTCACGCTCTCGTTCTACCATAATCCACGTTTTATTAATGCACATGACTAATTCAGCTTCTTTCCGGGAGTGTTTTTTGTGCTTTCTCCCCTATCAGGTCTCTGTAGATTGTGGTTCCTTCTGGACCCTGGTCCTGACACCTGCCGTGGCCCTGCTGACGCCTGCTGCTGCCATCATCATCATCATTATTATTTTAGATATTAATCATATTACTGTACTCTTAAACCAACATTACCCTCTCCTAAAGTCTCTGTGCTCTCCCTCCCCACAGGCTCCTGTGGATGGTGATGGTGGTTGTATCTGATGGTGGTTCTGTCTGATGGTGGTTCTGTCTGATGGTGGTTCTGTCTGATGGTGGTTCTATGTGATGGTGGTGGTCCCTGCAGTGGTCCTGCTGTGCGTCTGGCTTACTACTCACAATTACTTGAATCATTTCTGTCATAGGAGTCTCATGTATTATACATTGTTCATTCTGTACACATGGCCTCCATTGTAGTCTGTCCATCCCGGGAGTGGGATCCCTCCTCTGAGGTTTCTCCCCTTTTTTCCCTCTTGGAAGGGTTTTTTCATTGTTTGGGGAGTTTTTCCTGTGCCGATGGTGGGTTTCGGGGACAGAGGATGTCGTATGTGTACAGACTGTAAAGCCCTCTGAGGCAAATTTGTAATTTGAGATTTTCGGCTATACAAAATAAAATGAATTGAATTAGTTTACTGGATAGGTTGGAATTCTAGAGCACAAAAGTCAACGTGTCAAAGAATCGCTCTCTCACGTGGGATGATGAACCAAGGAGACTTGGTCAGGAACAGGAAGGGATCCGATCGCAGCGTCACCCAGAACGGTCCAACATTGCCCAGCGGAATGCCTAATTCCATTGGCGGGACCGTTGCCCCGGTAACAGCATCCTCGCTGGGAGGCAGAGCGCACTCGGGATGTCTTGGTGCTTCTGAAGGAAAGACAAGCAAACAAGTGTTTCACAATAGGATATGTGGGTCTCGTTATAAATGATTTACTAAACAGTGGTTCTAGATCTCTTTGGAGCTATTGGCGGAAAACAGATACCACCCTGCTGGCTTAGACACCACACAGGCGCCGCGTCGAGCCAAAATCGGTTAAAATGCCTGTCAGTAAAAGGACGTGACGCTGGTGATTTAGCCGTGCACTGGCCTTTTCCTCACCAGGTTGTTTTTCCCCACCACAATGGATGACTGCGCCGAGTTTGAGGACAAATTTAAAAACCAGACACTCACGTTTCTTGGTGTAACTGTGAACGCCTGGCGCGGTCAGCCTGGTGACTTTGTGATTAGGGGCTCGCTTCAGGAGACTGTACCAGACGCCGAGCCGATCAGCATGCCAAGAGCTCTCAAAGTCTACGAACACCTGGGACACATGAGTAGGAACAGGAAGTCCCTTTTAAACCAATCACAACTGACCTGCTTGTGTGTGTGTGTGTTGGTTGTTGTGTTCATACCTTGTTGAGGAGAGGAAAGAAGTTCTTGACGTGTTGGATTGTTTTCAAAGACTCTCGGAGCTTCAAGGCCTCGCTCCATGAAATGTTTGTGATGAAGATGGTTTGTGTTCCCTTACCATCCACAGTCTGCACCAAGAAGAGGAGGTAAACGTCCAAAACAAAAGTTAAATAGAGTAATATTGGGAAAGCTTTTCAAAGTAAAAGAAAACATCTTAAATAAGTGTCATGTATCCCCTTCAACTCTTTCCAATAGTTTTGTTCCATGCAAATTAACAAAACTAAATTTAAAGGCATCTGAACAATCACAAGTTACATGAAGAACTTTGTTTAAAAGCTTGAGTGTAGCTTTTTAAAAAGAGATGGAGTGAAGTGTGGATTTGTGAGAATGACTTACGTAACGAAGTGGCTTTGTGCGTGATTTGGAACACTTGAACTAAAAAGAGAAACAGGCATTATTGTGGATTACAAAGACACTTTTCCACAGCCAACCACACTCATTACGATCAATGGATTGCGTGTGGGTTATTTATCTGTATTTATTGATTGTAAAAGTAAATCTGATTCAAAAATGTAAAGTCATGATCAGTTTACAACTTTCTGCCTTTACGGTTTCCCTCCAAGCGTTGGCAGGACTTCTCTCAACAGACTCTTTAGCTTCTTTATCTTTAATACAATCTGACTACAGGGGAGATCCGCTGATTGACCGAGGCTCGTTACGTCAGTCTGCTTGTCTCACTGCAATCTTCCAACCCGCCGTCTAAAAAAAAACTCTCTGGATCTACGTGATTCACGTGCATGACATTTTGATTTTTAAAACAGCGAGTTTGCAGGTGTGTGTTTCCAATAGTTGTTTTCCATCCATGTTTGATGAGGCAAATAAAGACTCTAAATTTAAAGGCATCTTAACAATCAAAAATGACATGAAGAACTTTGTTTAAAGCTTGAGTGTAGCTTTTAAAAAAGGTGTGTATTTGTGCAAATGACTTACGTAACAAAACTGGTTCGTCAGTGATTCATAAAACTCGAACTAAGAAGAGAAACAGGCATTATTGTAGATTACAAAGACGCTTTTCCACAACCAACAACACTCATGTAAAGTCGATACTCTACAGACTCAGTCTATGCATATTACTATAAATGGATTGTGCAAATATATATACGTATATATTTCTTTCTCATAGACCTTAATACGAGGGGACTACAATGGAAATCAATTGTTCGTGGCGCATCAGCATCGGCTTCACTTTTCAGAGTTTGTTTCTCTCGTGTAAAAGTGAAAACGGAGAATAAAAACCGAAGCGTGGACGTGCTTACCGGTGTCAACATCGGATTGTCAGTTGCAACACGGAAAGAGAGTTTCCGTCCTTTGAAGAAAATGCCCTCCCTGACGGGGCCGGTGATCATTTTGTGCACATCCTCAGCCGTCGGCATAACGATGACGGCCTAAAGGAAACGCACAAACGTGTTAATACGTCTATTTATCTGCTCAGCGTACTCGGCCATTATCGTGTTGCATATTTCAAAGTGTTTAAAAGTGTTTGAATGAACAGCAACAATAGAAACGGCTGATTAACCTGAGGCCTACCATGCGTGACTGAGGAAGAACGTAGATGCGGTCTTCTGCATATTGAAAGCCAAATGGGATGAGCACATTTGCCAGGTCTTCCTCTGTGTAGCAGCAGCTGTCGTAGTCCGGCAGGTGGCCAACGACCAACTGCCTGTAACCTTTCGCAATGATCTGTAAAATGTTGGCGAGAGAATAAATGAATAGGGCAGTCATGGTTTGTTAAAAAACACACATTCATTGCATAAGTCAAAAAAGGAGCAGCCCAAAACGGTTTGCATGGAACGAAATAGAAAAGAGCTTTATCCTTCTATCTTTAGGTAAACTACATGTGTAGGCACAGCGACGCACACAAAGGGTTTGACCAAACGTACCTCTTCACTAGAGAGGGTCGTGTCCGGCACTGACGCTGTGAAGGAGAGGCAAAGAAATTGGCAAAGAAAGCAGAGAAAAACCGTAAAATGACACGCCGACACTTTCTCGACTCACGTATTTTGCTTGGGTACATCTGGCATCCCAGCGTCTCCCCAAAAAACACTGCATCAGTGCCGATGGCCGTGGCCAGAGGCGCGTTGCTCCTGGAAGCCCTCGCGGATGATTCTGCCTCCCCTTGGGTATCCACCGCCTGCTCAGGATCTACAGACCACATTTAATCAAGACGAACGTCAGTATTTGATAAAAAGATCATTATCATCGGCCAATGACCTCCTTCCTGTTTCACCTGGCGGCTTGGCCTCCGTGGAGGCTTCAGTGGAGGTTCCTGCTTCCTGCTGCGGTCCTGGTGCAGCGGACTGCGGTTCTGAGCAGGTGCTCTGCTGGGTGGGGGGCGAAGCTTCGACGGAGGACGGTTCCCTCTCACCGGATTGGCCAGCTGAACTCTCTGCCTCCGGAGTTTTATCCTCAAGGTCAAATTCTGCACGGTTGAAGGAATCGTTTGTAATAATGACGAGCCGACGAAGAAGGAGCCAAAGACGTCTCCGTGCAAACCAAGTGGAAAACGGCTGCTCATCAATTGTGAGGCGGTTCAGAGTTATTTGCTCTAAACACCGCAGGACAAACTTCAACAACACTCGCTATCTGCCCGTTAAACGGTTTCCAACGCACCTTTTCCCGCTGTTTCTGTCTCCACTCGTCCCGCTGGCAGCTCGGCCTCCTCAGCTGCTTCCGTGGAGATTCCTGCGGCCTCCTGCGTGATGCCTGAAGGTTCCGCCCGGTTCTCCGGTCCTTGTGCGGCGGACTCCGGTCCCGAGGTTTCGGTCGGCCCCGTATCAGCTTCGCTGCTCGCAGGTCGACTACCGGCAGGTTCGTCTGCTGAACTTTCTGCCGCCGCCTCCGTGGTTGTTGTTTCTTCCTCTTTCTCTGCACTACTTGCCACTTCCATGGGCTCCTCCACTTCAGCTCCCGTTCCCTCAATCGTCCTTGGTTCCGCCTCTTTGGGGACATTCGCTTCGCCGAGATCCTTTTTGACCACCGTGGCTCCTTGAACCTTGGTTTCAGGTTCTTCTGGGGTGGATTTTGGAGTTGTGGACTTGGTCCCTGGTGATGTTTTTCTCACAGCTCTCTTTAAAGGCAACTTTCCTTTGTTTATTGGCTTGGCTGAGATGTTCTTTGTTTTTGTTTGAGTGACAGTCCCTCGACCTTTGACTGAGCCTTTCACGCCACTTTTCTGGAGTCGGCTTGTTGTGGCTGTTTTGGCTCCAGAAGGTGAAGACGGGGGCTTTGCAGGACATTTAAGAGTAGAAATGGAAGGTTCAGGGTCATGGGCCTTTCTTGTGGTTTGAGGAGTGGAGGCGACGGCCGTGGCTGGTTTTCTGTGAACAAAAGAGTTTCATTGGGTCACAATGAGGAGAAAATGGAGATATTGAAGGTTCAAGACAGAAAGGCAATGTGAAGGTTTCAAATGGTCTCCACTATAAAATATTACTATTCTTCACAGGTTGAGATCCTGGAAAGACTCCAACAAAAACAGATTTGTGAAAATAGGGACATTTCCCTTAAAGTTACACGTTTCCCCGTTGAAGACACAAACTTAGGAAGTAATGCAGTGATGCAAAAACAAGCCCCCAGCTGGAAAGAGACGTGAAACATATCTTACTTCTGGGAAGGCTTTAGCTTCTTGGCAACAGTCTCCTGGAGTAAAAAAAAGAAATTACATTTTTTTTACATTACTAAGAGACAAAGTCTCAACGTGAACAATGTTGTCATTTGGATATTAGAAACAATGAGGAATTGATTTCGATACAAAGAAAGTTGAGCAGCTGACAAATACGAACAGGCTCATTTCCCGGAGGAAGAAAGACGTAACGTTTAATACCTTTCGTCCAGCAACAGTGATTCGATGCCCTTTCACGTCGACGCTCTTTAAGCTCCTCAATTTCTTGGCGTCTTCTACTTTATCGAATGTCACGATTGCCTACAAGTGAACAGAAACAAAGCGAGATGTCGACTATGAATACAACCACTGGGAATATATATACACACTGACTATAACCACACACCTAACGGCCGCAGGTCATTTACACAAATGAAGTTATTACATTATTTCTTTACAGATTTACACACCAATGAAACATTTACGCACACCGAGGCTCTTTGCCGCTCTGCGCCGGGCGGCTTGATCGGCAACTAAATATTAAGTAACCTTGCTAAAAGCACAGTTGTTTGAATGCTGCAAAAAGACAAAAATAGGTACAGTACCTCCTCTGTGGCCCGGTGCAGGACAACGGACTTGATCTTCCCAAATTTCTGCACAGCAGCCACCACCTCACTGTGAAAGACGTTATGAACCCCCTCCAGTTTCACCTCGCTGGTTTCATTCGTCTGAAATAAGAAAAACACATGATATTAGTGCAAACGTTATGCGTGCGTGTGTTCAGCTTTGCCCGGTCTATTCATGTACAGGAATACATTCATCTCAAATAAGAGAGGCAGTGTTTGGTACCAGATTCCATCAGTGAAAGGACACAACAAACCCATCACGTCCACTTGCACCTGGACCTGCGACCCAGTGACGGAGCAACAGAGAAGCGTTTTCTTTGAGTGTCACTTGCCGTTGAGGCCTTTTTGGCCGACTGCTTGGAGGCAGAAGACGAGGAGGGCTTTTCTCCAACGGAAGACGATGACGTGGACTTCATCTTGGCCAGCTCGGCCAGTAAGGCCGGAGCCAGAGTCTTAACCACCGTCTCCAGGTCAGACTGCTTGGACAGACTCTGGACAGCTGGAGGGACAAAGATGATCATTTAGTGGTGAACAAACAGGTCGTGTTGGTGGAATTCAGTACGTTCCGCCACAAAATGAGTGGTTGACGTGTTTGTAGTTTCTCAAACCTGATGTTTCCAGCAGTTTCTTCACCAAGTGGTCCGTCCTGCTCGTCTTACGTTCAGGCGATAGTCTCTCGCTTCTCCTCCTCGATGGAGACTCCCTCTCGCTTCTCCTCCTCGATGGAGACTCCCTCTCACTTCTCCTCCTCGATGGAGACTCCCTCTCGCTTCTCCTCCTCGATGGAGACTCCCTCTCGCTTCTCCTCCTCGATGGAGACTCCCTCTCGCTTCTCCTCCTCGATGGAGACTGCCTCCCGTCGCTCCACCTTGGAGATGATCGCCTCTCCCGGCTCCTCCTCGGAGATGACCATCTATCTTCTCTTCTCCTGGGCGAGGTTCGTCTCTCAGGGCTTCTTGAAGGTGACCGATGGCGGGAGGAGGCGGGGTGGTCGGACCACGGGGAGCGGGACCGGGACCTGGTGAGAGTTCAGACCAAAGCTCAGCGTGCAGAGTCAGATGAACGTATTTGCTGCTTTTAGACGTCACGCACCACAGACCTGCGAGTGCATCTGGGGCTGTACGGCGACGGTGATCGCCGGCCGCGTTTGTCCCGCCTGTCGCCGGGCCGATGGTGACGCGGGCTCGGGGAGCGGGAGCTGCTTCCATGTCTGGCTTTCTGAAGATGCTGGGAA
This sequence comes from Gasterosteus aculeatus, assembly GCF_964276395.1. Lineage (NCBI taxonomy): Eukaryota > Metazoa > Chordata > Actinopteri > Perciformes > Gasterosteidae > Gasterosteus > Gasterosteus aculeatus. The sequence goes on along the minus strand of NC_135694.1, from coordinate 2,428,822 downwards.
GTCTGTGAGGAGGCTGAGGGCTCGGCCTCTTCACCCGCAGCACTGAAGAGAGCGACGGATGAAAAGCATGAGGAACAAAAGGAAAGCAAAGGTCTCACAACACGTTGGGGGAGTCGGTCCAATGGACAAACATCTTGATGGAGGTCAAGATGCCCGAATGACCACGTGTGGTGCAAAGTCTGACATTGGTAGTTTTCTTACAATGTCGCTTTGTAGCCGTGCAGAAAGACTAAATACAACATGTAGCTAAATCTAATTTACCTGAGAGCAATGTCACCATCCCACTCTGGGAATCTGTTGGAAAACAAATAAATGAAGCAACTATTAGAACAGGAAAGAGGCCACATTGGGACTGAAAACGATATTCGTCTGTGAGGAAGCAGACCTCAGGCAGGTGTTTTGGTGAAATGTGAAGTAATATCTGTTTAGGAAATAAATTCAAAGAAAAAAGGGACTGACTGTGTTCGGAGGAGTTTGCATTTCCTCAGGTGAAGGTTGGAGTTCTGGTGGGAGATCCAATCCTATCAGTCGGAACAACAAACGCAGAATTAGATCCTAACAACTGCTGTCAGATATCCGTATTAACTCAACAGAGATATTTCATCCAACGTTCCAGCAGCCACAGAGAAACAGCTCCTCCTCTCTGGAGGTCCAAGTGTCCAGTTTGTGGTGATATGTCCTGATATTAAAAGTCTTAAGAAAGCAAGTCTTTTTTTAACTTGATGTCTTTCGATCTTCATTCAACGGCACTCATGTGAAGGACCAGAAGAGCCAAAGTGAAGAGCTGCGACTCTCAGTGTTTAAATGATGGTGTTGATATGAACCAAATAGTGACAAATACACATGGAAACAGGACAACATCATTTAGGACATTTAGTCCTCACAACATTTAGTAGATTACAGCAGACTTTTTTCAACTTTGAGTTAAGAGCAACAATCCATCATGGAGACAAAGAATAAAGCAGCACCGGGGACAAGCAACCAGAAGGAAGCTTCCTTCTCAGGTTCTTCATGGAGTGACGTCTGGCTCTTCGGTCTTCAGTAAGCTGAAGGTCATCCCAGCAGAGGTCACCATCAGGTACCAGGGCAACGGCAGAAACACGAGACGTGGAAACTGAGAAGAGGGGGTCGTGGGGGCTGGTGGGTTTGCCATTTATGTTTTGACAAGTGTGGTGTCCCAAATGGACAGACGGTCCCACGAAATCTTGCTGATTGTGTGGTATGTTGGGAAAGACTTGAGGTTTCTGGTTGGAGTTTGTTTGGTTAAAAAGAAGAAGGAGCTGGGCTGCATGATGACATTACATATATCAATATACCGGCAGAAGCTCAGAACTAATGCGATACAGACGGGTCACTGATGAGCTGTGAGGAGGCGATTGGATCATTATTTAAGTCATCGGGCTGGACTTAAACATTGCTTTCCTAACATCTTTGGGTTCAAAAAGGTACATAGATATAAATGTACTGAAATGCTTTTTAACAAATAAAAAAAGGCGTTCAGTATCAGATCGACTCGATTGTCAATGACGTCCAATTTGAGGCATTTGAGTCAGTTTCAAGCAAGTATGCGATATCAATATATGCATCTGCATTTACACACGCAACAACTAACAACCGTTTCTTAGCCAGTCCTCTTCCATTAATCCTCTGATGAAGTTCTTCAGGCGTGCAGATGCTTGCTGCTCAGATCTAAGGGCTTCAGTTTTCAACAATTGTCCCAGAAGTTGGTCCCATGTGGTTGAATCACATTATTCTTCAGTCATTATTCACAGTAAATGGTAATAGTCGTATGCCGATGACCTGGATCTTTATCCGTCTAAACAAGTGATGTACCAACAAGTCGGTTGAATCACATGTCGGTTAAACTGTAAACTGGAATAACAGACAAAGGAGAAGGCAGCTGGCTGTAACTGGCTGCAAGAAGCCTTTTGGTAAAATAATATCGTACCAGTCAGGTTTGGACACACTTTCTCATTGAAGGAGAACTTTTAACTGGTACAGTACATCCAAATTAGTTATTAACTTAAGGGGGAAAAAAGAAATCACAAGTTTGCAATCCATCCTCGTTTCAAAGAAATAAATTGTTTCACGATTCAAGATTAGAGAATCCCCCAAAAGTCAAAAAGTAATCATTTAAAAAACTGTATTTCAGAATGAAATATATATTTTCCCAATATTTCCATGACAATATTGAAATAAATTGCCCACAATTTCCAACGGGGAGAGACAAAATAAATACATTTAAAAAGGTGCAGACTTTTCTACTCACCGGCATACGTTGACAATCTCGGTTACACAGACAACAAGTATGTGGAAAGACTCTCGGCGTGGCTGCTGCGTAATCGTGCATCATGGCTGCTGTCGGCAGGCTCTTGGATCTTGCAGCCGTGTCCTGAGGCTGACTGTCCGAAGACGGCATTGTCCAATGAACAAAGTCCATCAGGCTTGGAGGCGTGAGAAGCGGAGGAGGACGAGCGGTTGGGGGGCCACGACTCGGGATAAACGCCGGGCGCTGCACAGTGTTAGCGAAGCCGGAGATGTGAAGGACCGGGGGAACTGGCTTTGCGGCGGGAAAGAATTGAGGCCACATGGCCTGCGGTACCAGCTGACTCTGTCCCTGTTGAGTCAGTTGCTGCTGCACAGGCTGCACCTGAATCTTCTGCACCGGCTGCTTCTGGAACTGCTGCACCGGCTGCTTCTGCTGCTTCTGCAGCATCTGCATCTGCTGCACCGGCTGCTTCTGCTGCATCTGCATCTGCTGCACCGGCTGCTTCTGCTGCATCTGCATCTGCTGCACCGGCTGCTTCTGCTGCATCTGCATCTGCTGCACCGGCTGCTTCTGCACCGGCTGCTTCTGCTGCATCTGCATCTGCTGCATCTGCTGCTTCTGCTGCACCTGCATCTGCTGCATCTGCTGCACCTGCATCTGCTGCATCTGCTGCACCGGCTGCATCTGCTGCATCTGCTGCACCGGCTGCTTCTGCGGCTGTTTTTTCATCTGCTCTGCGACGGCTGACGGTGGTCCTGGGGTTTTACTCTGGTTGGTATCGTCACTGGCATTGTTACTGCCAAGGAGCACCAGACTCGGTCTGCTGGGATGCAAACAGCGGTACAGAGTGGGGGCCGGTTGGGTTTTCATTGATGACTGCCGATCCGCCTGTGGCTCTTTCATTGGAACGGGCTTGGGGGCTTCCGACTTGACAACCCTGACGTCTGCGTCTTTGAGATGGTAAGGGCTGACGATTGCGTGGGTTTGCACTTGTTTGGTCGGGTCGTTGCTCGGGGGAGCAACAGAGCTCGGCGTTGTACTGTGCAAAGAGCTGAAACTGGAAACCAAAGTCGCCTGGTCACGAGAAAAACCCAACGCAATGCTTTTCAACTCGGGATTTTGCTGTGGTTCTCGAGCGTGTCCGCTGCTATCGGAAGTGTCCATCTTCGACATACCTCCACTCCCACCACTGGTATCTCCACTGGTCCTTCCAATCCCTTCCCCAACCCCTCCGGTATATTTGCCTGTGTGTCCATAGTCAATCACATTACTAGAATGCCGGCCGGCCGGGGGCATTTCCTCCTGGCGCATCCCGGCCCCTCTGGAATGAGTCATTCTGTAGGGTGGGGGTTCGGGGCAGGGTTTTGATGGAGCCGCAGTTGTAGCTTTCTTGGTCTTCTCAAGGCGAATTTGCCGCAAGATGAACGGCAGGTTGGCAGGGGTGATCTGGTCTTCAGGGTACGAGATGAGATGTTCCAAGTCATCTTTTTCAAGTCCAAAATGCACCAGTATGTTAGAAGCCGATTCAGAGGTGTACTTGTGTTGTCGAGTGGGCGCTCTGGGGTCCGGAGCTGCTTTGTCAAAATCACCCAACCCTGGAATGGACGGCCTATCACGCGGTCTTTCACTGGCCGCATTGAACCTACCATCAACATTGCTTGCATAGTTTGACGAGGCAGACGATGCATAACATTTTGAGGGTTCATCTGCAGTTGGCCTTTTGTAGTTTGACAACCAGTCCGAGGAGCTACTGACACTTTCAACTGCCGGGTAGCTCTGCTCTAGAGGGCCTGAGTTCTTGGACACTGGGTAGGAAGCCACCACTGAGCCCGAGGAGAGACTCTCCCTTTGAATGCTACTATATCGAGAGTCTAGGGGCTGATGCGCTGATTTGCCGAGGAGCCTCACCTCCTCTCTGGCTCTGCTGATCTGCATTTCTATAGACCTCTCCATGCCCTCGTCCATTATGGTCCTACTCCGTTCAGGCCTCAAGCTCATCAGCTGAGGCAGCTGAGATGGAGGTACTCTCCCAGAGCTGCTAGAAGTCAGAGAAGAAGTTCCAGTGGAGTCAAAGCTGGACCCAGGTCCAAGTCGAGATGCTGTCCGAGATGCTGTCTCTGCGTGTCCACTGGAGAGTCCATACTGCCCCTGGGGGGGTATCTGGTTCCCAGAGGCATAGGGGTTATAGAGGGGATGGGACATGGTGTTTGCGATCTTCAGAAGGTTAAGGAGGTTGATGGCCGCAGCGGTTGGGGAGGGGGGTATTGCGGGTATGTAGGCAGCAGGCGAGTTGGACGCCAAGGTCGCGACTCGGCTGCCAACAGCGAGGGCGCTGTTTATCTGCGTCACTGCCAGCTGGGCTTTCAGCTGAGCCAGCCGCAAGGAGGCAGCCTGCTGGCCAAGCAGCAAGGAGCTCCTGTGGAGACCCCCAAGCAAGGGGCTCGTTAGGGTCCGTGGAGCAGGAGAAGGGCCGCAGGGCTCTGATAGCAATGCAACGCTGGAAAGTAAAACAAACAGTAAAAACAAACAAAGGATGGGGTTATTGGATGGGTTAAATCCATCGTCTGGATGGTCTCGTCTTGAGTCGTCCACTCTGGTGCTGTGAGACACGCATTCATTCAGTCGGTTTCATTTCCAAGTACTCAGTACAAAGAAAGAACAGAGGAGGCAAAGGCAAGAAAACAAATGAAGGTAGGAAACAACTTTCCCGGGAGCAGAACACACACAAACTCATTTATTTTTCTTCCATATTTTCATCTCTGGTTTAAACAGTGAATTGAGACAAGCCAAAGCATAGGAGACACGTGGCAAAATGTAACAGACCAGAACCGTCATTTCCTTTTACGAGATGACATCAGACCATCCTGAGAACACTTCACTTGATGCTGACAGGTGTACGACTCCCAATACAGAACCCTATATGGTAAGAAGCAGTCATTGCGTACACAGCGTAGGACTGGCTCTGTCTCGCTGCAGTTGTCTCAATGAAAAATCTTTCGCTCAGAACTAAACAAATCAAGTCACTGATAAACACAAAGAAAAAAAAGTGAAAAGACCCAAATTTAAGCTTCATCCACACGAATACTTTACTGATACTAAACTTCACCTTAAAGAAGGAAGCAATGCACGACAACACTTAACAGTTGCATTGAAGTCGTTGTCACCATAACAACTGACAACAATAGAGATTCCACAACTCTCTGATGTCTTGAAGTCAACCTTGAGGGAAACAGCATCAAACAAACATCACGTTGCAAACAAACACATACACTGTCTTTTCTTTTTTTGGATATTGAGTAAGTAAGTGTTGTTAAAACACAGTCTAATGAGGAGATGGATATACTGTGAATAGCAGAAAGTCTGACCATTTAAATATAAAAATGGTTCGGGATGAGATGGATAAATCGTGGAGGCCCAAAGTCGCCCCTAAGCCCTCAGCGACCCACTGGGGTCACCTGGTATGTGGAGGAGTATGAGGGTCTGTGAGGGCTTGACATGGTGTGGATGTGGATGGGATTGTTATTTTCCATCTTTAATCCTTGGTGTTTAAAGGTGCATTTTTTTCATGTGATAACCTAAACCCCGTCCTCCTTGTTTACCTTTGTGTTACCGCGTGACATTATAAACACATCCCTGCATGCTGTTTCCAAACAGAGCTAACATGGCTAACCCAGCTAGCTGCTGCTAGCAAGCGCTAACGTGAGACCCGGTCAACAAACAAACGTTTAAACGCGGGCTTCAGGGGACAAAGACCGCGTCCAAGCGAGTAGCTACGAGGTCATTTGATCATTTTCGCAAATAACAGTTTTGGGGTTGTTGCATACCTTGCGTTATTTTCGCGTCTGTGGTGCGTTCTGACTCACCTCCGGGAAGTCCCGGATGTAACTGGCGTGTGAAGCACACACTTCCGGTTGTGGGCGTCGAGGCTTCAGCGTAAAAGCGCGAGCGTTACACGTAAAGGGACGTAATTAAAGTCCTGCATTCGAAGTCTTATTTACTCACAGGCCGCTCTAAAGTCAAACTAGTAAACATGATAAATGTGGATTATACTTATTAATGCATTAAGCACCGTAGGTTGATCCATAATGCTGCAGCATGTCTATTAACAAGAATTAAGAAAAGTAATCACTCCTTTATTAGCTTCTCTGCAGTGACTCCCTGTTTAATTAAGAGTAGAATTGAAGGTACTAATTGGTCAGGCACGTTATAAGAGCTTATAATACTGTATTAAACTCCATAAAAGCTGGGTTCCTAAAGTCTTAAAAGGTAGGATTGGATCCAGAGCCTTCTGTTATCAAGCTCCTTTTCTGTGGAACCAGCTTCCACTTTCAGTCCAGGGGGCCACACAGTCCGCTCATTTGAGGTAAAGCTCAAGACTTTCCTCTTTGATAACGCGTAGGGCTGGCTCAGGTCCGCCTGGACCAGCCCTTAGATAAACTGCTATAGGCGCTCCTCTCTCCTCTTCTCTCACTAATCTTATGGATGCACATCACTAATTCAGGTTTGAATCGGGTTTACATCTGGTCCTGCCTCCTAACATGGCCCTGCTGACACCTAACACCATTATTATTGGTCCTATTACTGTTACTGTCAACATTCGTTTACATCGCGCTTTGTGGGCGTCGATTTCTCGAACACTAAATGATGGTGAAGGAAAGCTGGAAAACTGGAGGATTTCTTCAACCTCCAACCAACCTTCATACCCTCTCATCACACAGAAGTAGGGGGAGGGGCTTAGTAGGACATACCTACTCATGGGTATTTACCAGACTGAAGACACCCTCCCGCTGCCGGCTACTGGCAGCGGGAGGGTGGCACCGCGTTGCGCGCGCTCTCTGTGCAGTTCTTCTCCAGAGGCTCTTGCTTCCAGTCTCTGGCTGCTTGTGGAGCATCTGGGTGGAGGATCCCGCAGCACCGGAGGATTTGTTTCCCGTTTGCTCTTGTTTTTGAGACTTGATAGTTCGTGGAAGAAGCCGCGCGGGGAAGCGGATCCGCCGCCGTGTTTCTCCAGAACTGCCCGGGAATTCTTCGCCCTAGAAACAAAATCGGACTTTTTCAATTTTTACTTATTTTACTTTAGGGAATATATTTTAGGATTTGGGAGCACTGTGTGTGTAATTAAAGCTATTGGGTAAGTGCGCGCGGTGTATGTCCGTGCGTACTCGTGGCCATGCTGGAGGAAAAGAAGGCCCCCGGTTCTCTGCAGCAGGGGACCGGCAGCAGCAGCCCCGGTGACCCGGTGCGCCGGTAAGGACCGACACTACGTCATGTGTGCGTGCGTGCATGTGTGTACGCATGGTGTGTACGCATGATGTGTACGCATGATGTTTACGCATGATGTTTACGCATGATGTTTACGCATGATGTGGGGGTGCTCACGTGTCTGAATCCAAAGCCTTAAAGGCTTTTCTTCAGCTATGCGTATAAGACGTTCCGTCACAGAATACACGCACGCACACACACACGTGCACGTGCTCCACGTGTGCCGGTCCTGCTTCAACCAAGCTCTAAATGTCTTTATTAATTCGAGTTTGCGCCATTGGAACCAGTCGAACACCATAAATAAATTGCTTTGGGCGTGAAGCTTGTAAATGGTCTTAACCTTTAGCTACTTATGTACATTTCCAGATTTTTTTTTAACCAACATATTTTGGAGACTCTTTTTAGACCCTTTTTATAGAATGCTTTTCCGACATTATATCAAAACGCAATTTATCTGACCGTATCATTAGTTTACCTTGTGAAACTAATTGTTATTAGTCATTAATCATCAACAAAAACACGGTCAACTTTTTCCGGCTGTTTCTTCTGCCTTCATTTCAGTTTAGTTTACTCACCTTTGTTTTGGACTAAATGCTAACTGTTTCAGTTTCCTTAAGTGTTAATTCCCCCCCAAAAACCTTTAATGTCTTTTCCTTGAACACCCGGGACCCTGGGGGGACGTCCACAACGCGCGTGTGTGTGTGTGTGTGTGTGTGTGTGTGTGCGTGCCAGGCCTCAAGGCCATTATGGGCTTTGTGTGGGTTTGTGATGGAATAAAGGTATAAAGGAAAGTACCCCCCACACACACACACATACAAACACACTGTTTGTGGGGGTTATACCAGCGAAAGGATACGATTCAGAAGGTAAAGCTGGATAGAAGAGAGGGACCCTGTGTGTGTGTGTGTGTGTGTGTGTGTGTGTGTGTGTGTGATGTCTTCTCCTGTGAGGTGTGAGATGGCTCCAGTCTGATGGGGGCTTTGCTCTCTGTCACCGTGGACTCGGACGGCTGGATTTAGGAGTGTTTATGGGCCCTGCGCTGTCATCTGATGCTTGGAGCACGACCCTCTCGTCTGCCGGGTGGAAGTCGGGTGTTGTGTGGATGCATCCGTGGTCCACGGGCTCCTCCCGCTGCAGACCGCCAGGCTCTGGAATCCTGTCACACTGGAGACTCCTGAGTTTAAACGCACCGGCACGAGGAACGTGCTTCATAAAGAGATTTTTTTTGGGGGGGGGGGAGACGAAAACACGCCGACCTTGAACTTCACACACACACTTCATGCCGCCCTACGGTTGCGGACGCACAACTCGACCGAGCACCTCGTAAACTCCCGCCAGCGTTTTGTTCTTCACAACGTGGCAGGTGCGAGCAACACGTTGTGTTTTACAAACAGAGAACAGGCGCGTTTAAAAGTGCAGCTGCTGCCGAGGCCTCTGGGAAAATTGCTTGTGACTCCTCCCCTTTTCTTTGAAACATTCAAACAAAATAAACAACCATATATATTTTCCCTCTACATTTAGTGCTATTTAGAGCCCCCATTTTCTATAAATAGCATAGCTGAATATAGATAAAAAAATATTATAAATGGAGCGTTTCTTATCATTTAATCACCCGATTATTCATGATGATCCAAAGATGAGTTTTGGTTGTTATAAGTAGTCCTGTGAATTTCATTTCCACAGAATCACAACCGGCAACTCCTCAAAGAGGATTGTGTAATAAGTAATAAGTGTGCGTGTGTCGTCGTGTTGTCGCAAAGCCTCGGGTTCCACTCCCTTGCCGCCGCCATCTTGGATCGCTGTCGCCGCCATCAGCGCAGCCGGTTGTGAAAACGGTTTTTCTGGGTCAACCAGCCAGCGGAGCCTCGGGATCCAGTCGCCGAGTGTTACGAATGCAGACAGGACGTCGTCGTACAAGTACGCGCGTGTGTGTGCGTGTGTGTGTGCGTGTGTGTGTGTGTGTGTGTGTGCGAGAGAATAAAAGGGTCAAAGAGGCAAGACAAGCGATTCAAAGGGACTTTTCCTACATCTTCTAATGTATGAAATTATATTTTAAAAAGTACAAACAGTTAATCAAATGCTCCATATTGAAGTTTATTGAATAACAGTAAAATCCTGCTTTTGCATGAGTGAATCGGCTGTTCTTTAAAGTCACGATGCATCAAATGTCACCGGACTTTATATTTAACTTGGACATCCCTTTAAAATATCTCTACACCAATTAATAAATGTTCATTAATTATCGCCACCGCACTCTGCTGAAAGACATTTGTGGCTCTGAGTGACCACAATTCTGAGTTCGGGCCGGCGGGGATTTGTTTTTCATCAACACTGGTTAGACCCTCTTAGTAACTGCTCCTCAGAGGCCACTCACGAGGTATCCAGACACACACACTCACGCACAGACACACACAGACACACACAGACCCTGTGAAGCGGATACAGTGTGAAGACGAAACTCGAGCAGGCGGACTCGGGACGTCTGAGTCCGCCTGCGGGATCCGGCCTTCCCCAAATCCGCTGTAGAAAAGAACTCACGGTTGGTTTCGGCTGAGGTCATGTGACCAACCCCCTGTTATTTGTATGATAAGATTCATAAAAATGAACGTCTTGCAAATATCATGTCAGAAACCCCCACAAAACAGGAGCTAAAGTTACTTGAGGACATTAAATGAAGTGGAATCGGATTAACCCGGCGTCCTCGTCTCCTCTCTCAAATCGTTCCTCACAAATATCAAAGCGTTTGTTGGCACAGTGATATTTATGACATGTGCCTTGCTCAGCAGCATCTCGACAGCCATCACGCTGGGGGAGGGTAAAACATTCCTTGCTCATCTTCCCTGCTCAAATTCTCCTTATGCTGAGGCGGGGAAATAGGAGCTGCGGATTTTTAAAAAAAATTTTATGGAAAGATCCTCGCGGTTGAAGACGGATACTAATTTGAGATTTCACATGGTGGCTGATCTGGGGTCAGGTTACCTCCAGCCAGAAGAGCTGAGATCATTAGAGAGGGTCGGGGGCTCTAGATGGTGCACATTCCTCTGTGTGTGTGTGTGTGTGTTGTGTGGAACAGATATCGGCACATTTGTGCGTTTCTATCTGAATAAATCCAGCCTACTCTTTCTGAAGAAGTCCCTTTACCTCAGTGTGTGTTCTTCGTGGCGAGGTCACCGCCACGTGCCTCTGTCAGGGTAGCGATGACAGCCTAAAATAAACATCTTTTGGCTGCAGCTTCCAGACACACACACACACACACACACAGGACCAGAGGTCCACCAGTCAGCTGTTGGTCTGGTGTTAAGCCCTGTGGTTCGGCGGATAAATTGCATATGTTATTAATTTGATGCAATCCCCAACAGAGAAAAGATCCTTTAGTGAAAATATTCACCGTCACGTCAGAATGACCACATGCTGCATCCTGATCTCCTACAAAATAAAGTTTATTCTATTCTGTTCATTATGTTCTGAGGGTATTTTCAGTTTCAAGGAATTTGAAATACTTTGCAAATATATACTGGTGGACAATTTACGTAACATGCTTGTCAACATCGTTACTTTGTAAAAAAGTTTTGCATTTTTTACTCTCCATGCTTACAATCAATACTTAATTTTGCAACTAAAAAAAGGTTGCATCTTTAAAACCTATCATGATTACTATTTTGACTCGGGGCAGTCTGGTACTTTAGAGATGCCTGTGAATAAATAACTTTGGATGCAGGACTTTAATTGCGTCCCTTTAACTGTAACATTCGCGCTTTTACTCTTTTACAACCGGAAGTGTGTGCCACACAAACCGGTTCCATCCGGGACCTCCCGAAGATCAGTTTGAACGCATCACAGGCAAGAAATATTCTCAAATAACGGAAGGTATGCATACAAGAAATGTCAGTCGACTCGGTCTTTGTCCCCTGAAGCCCGCCTTTAAACGTTTGTTGTGGCCGGGTCTCACGTTAGCGCTTGCTAGCAGCAGCTAGCGGGGCTAATGTGGCTAGCCTAGCCATATTAGCAACGAGCAGGGATGTGTTTATAATGTTACGCACGGGGGGCGGTATATTGCGGCTGTTTGGTGTTGTGCTGCAGCCAATACGCGTTCTTAATTGCGCATGACAATTTCGGTGCAATGGGATCAATAACATATTATTTCGGTGATCAATTGCACTCCGGGTCGCAATCTGCACCCTCACGGACTGTGAGGCGCGCTCCCGCGAGGGACTGATTCTGTCCCGCTATAAGACATGTTGAGTCCTTTATGGACCCATCAGCATAAAGCAGCATTACATGCTTACGTAGCCCAAGGGAATTACCCACAAGTCATTGCAACGTGACGATATAGAAGGGATAAGGAGTGAACTCATTGAGACTAAAAAAGGTAAACAAGGAGGACGGCACAGGTGTGTTTAGGTTAAAACATTAAAACAAAAAAATACACATTTAAACATTAAGGTTTAAAGATGAAAAATAACAATCCCATCCACATTCACACCGTGTCAAACCCTCACAGACTCTCACACTCATCCACCGAACCAGGTGGCTTTGGGATTGGGTCTTGGGTTTGACCATTTCCTGACATGTGCCTCCAGAATATGTCGATCTCATCCCAAATCATGAAACCCACCTCGAGGACACGGCGGAGGAGAAACACTGACGTGTTTTGTGTAGAAGTGATTCTGACACAATCAAATTCAAGATGCGTGACGCACCGCTGTAGTGACCTCAAACTAGAGCTGGACTCTAACCGATCCTCTTTGTATTCATGCAAATCTTTATATTTAAATGATCAGACTTTCTGCTGTTCACAGTATACGCATCTCCTCATTAGAATCTGTTTAAACCACATTTCTTACTCAATACTGAACTCTACCGCTATTATCCTGCCACCAAGTCCTCTCCCCTCATTTCTCCTCCGCTTGTATCTCCCACGATGTGACACTAGAGGAGTTGAGAGTCAATGACTACAGTAAACCTTATAAATGGTTGAATATATGGCTTCAATTTCTAGTTCATAAGTCTTTAATGCAGCATGATATTGATTGAGTGACTTTTTCTTCTAAGGATACAATAAAACACTAAGTGTAGTGTGCTTTAGGGCGGCCTTACTATGATCGACAGGTCTGCCTCTACCAGTCTTATTCAGCGTCACCACATCACTCGTCCACATTGTCAGTATCGTTTATCGAGACAACTGCAGCGAGACCGGGCCAGTCCTACGCTGTGTACGCAATGACTGCTTCTTACCATATAGGGTTCTGTATTGGGAGTCGTACACCTATCGGCATCAAGTGAAGTGTTCTCAGGATGGTCTGATCCGATCATCTCGTAAAAGGAAATGACGGTTCTGGTCTGTTACATTTTGCCACGTGTCTTCTATGCTTTGGCTTGTCTCAATTTACTGTTTAAACCAGAGATGAAAATATGAAAGAAAAATAAATGAGTTTGTGTGTGTTCTGCTTCCGGGAAAGTTGTTTCCTACCTTCATTTGTTTTCTTGCCTTTGCCTCCTCTGTTCTTTCTTTGCACTGAGTACTTGGAAATGAAACCGACTGAATGAATGCGTGTCTCACAGCACCAGAGTGGACGACTCAAGACGAGACCATCCAGACGATGGATTTAACCCATCCAATAACCCCATCCTTTGTTTGTTTTTATTGTTTGTTTTACTTTCCAGCGTTGCATTGCTATCAGAGCCCTGCGGCCCTTCTCCTGCTCCACGGACCCTAACGAGCCCCTTGCTTGGGGGGCTCCACAGGAGCTCCTTGCTGCTTGGCCAGCAGGCTGCCTCCTTGCGGCTGGCTCAGCTGAAAGCCCAGCTGGCAGTGACGCAGATAAACAGCGCCCTCTCTGTTGGCAGCCGAGTCGCGACCTTGGCGTCCAACTCGCCTGCTGCCTACATACCCGCAATACCCCCCTCCCCAACCGCTGCGGCCATCAACCTCCTTAACCTTCTGAAGATCGCAAACACCATGTCCCATCCCCTCTATAACCCCTATGCCTCTGGGAACCAGATACCCCCCCAGGGGCAGTATGGACTCTCCAGTGGACACGCAGAGAGGGACCCTCGGACAGCATCTCGACTTGGACCTGGGTCCAGCTTCGACTCCTCTGGAACTTCTTCTGTGACTTCTAGCAGCTCTGGGAGAGTACCTCCATCTCAGCTGCCTCAGCTGATGAGCTACAGGCCTGAACAGAGTAGGACCATAATGGACGAGGGCATGGAGAGGTCTATAGACATGCAGATCAGCAGAGCCAGAGAGGAGGTGAGGCTCCTCAGCAAATCAGCGCATCAGCCCCTAGACTCTCGATATAGTAGCATTCAAAGGGAGAGTCTCTCCTCGGGCTCAGTGGTGGCTTCCTACCCAGTGTCCAAGAACTCAGGCCCTCTAGGGCAGAGCTACCCGGCAGTTGAAAGTGTCAGTAGCTCCTCGGACTGGTTGTCAAACTACAAAAGGCCAACTGCAGATGAACCCTCAAAATGTTATGCATCGTCTGCCTCGTCAAACTATGCAAGCAATGTTGATGGTAGGTTCAATGCGGCCAGTGAAAGACCGCGTGATAGGCCGTCCATTCCAGGGTTGGGGGATTTCGACAAAGCAGCTCCGGACCCCAGAGCGCCCACTCGACAACACAAGTACACCTCTGAATCAGCTTCTAACATACTGGTGCATTTTGGACTTGAAAAAGATGACTTGGAACATCTCATCTCGTACCCTGAAGACCAGATCACCCCTGCCAACCTGCCGTTCATCTTGCGGCAAATTCGCCTTGAGAAGACCAAGAAAGCTACAACTGCGGCTCCATCAAAACCCTGCCCCGAACCCCCACCCTACAGAATGACTCATTCCAGAGGGGCCGGGATGCGCCAGGAGGAAATGCCCCCGGCCGGCCGGCATTCTAGTAATGTGATTGACTATGGACACACAGGCAAATATACCGGAGGGGTTGGGGAAGGGATTGGAAGGACCAGTGGAGATACCAGTGGTGGGAGTGGAGGTATGTCGAAGATGGACACTTCCGATAGCAGCGGACACGCTCGAGAACCACAGCAAAAGCCCGAGTTGAAAAGCATTGCGTTGGGTTTTTCTCGTGACCAGGCGACTTTGGTTTCCAGTTTCAGCTCTTTGCACAGTACAACGCCGAGCTCTGTTGCTCCCCCAAGCAACGACCCGACCAAACGAGTGCAAACCCACGCAATCGTCAGCCCTTTCCATCTCAAAGACGCAGACGTCAGGGTTGTCAAGTCGGAAGCCCCCAAGCCCGTTCCAATGAAAGAGCCACAGGCGGATCGGCAGTCATCAATGAAAACCCAACCGGCCCCCACTCTGTACCGCTGTTTGCATCCCAGCAGACCGAGTCTGGTGCTCCTTGGCAGTAACAATGCCAGTGACGATACCAACCAGAGTAAAACCCCAGGACCACCGTCAGCCGTTGCAGAGCAGATGAAAAAACAGCAGCAGATGCAGAAGCAGCAGATGCAGAAGCAGCAGATGCAGAAGCAGCAGATGCAGGTGCAGCAGATGCAGGTGCAGCAGATGCAGGTGCAGCAGATGCAGGTGCAGAAGCAGCAGATGCAGAAGCAGCAGATGCAGGTGCAGCAGGTGCAGCAGATGCAGCAGATGCAGAATCAGCCGGTGCAAAAGATTCAGGTGCAGCAGCAACCGACTCAACAGGGACAGAATCAGCTGGTACCGCAGGCCATGTGGCCTCAATTCTTTCCCGCCGCAAAGCCAGTTCCCCCGGTCCTTCACATCTCTGGCTTCGCTAACACTGTGCAGCGCCCGGCGTTTATCCCGAGTCGTGGCCCCCCAACCGCTCGTCCTCCTCCGCTTCTCACGCCCCCAAGCCTGATGGACTTTGTTCATCGGACAATGCCGCCTTCGGACAGTCAGCCCCAGGACACGGCTGCAAGATCCAAGAGCCTGCCGACAGCAGCCATGATGCACGATTACGCAGCAGCCACGCCGAGAGTCTTTCCACATACTTGTTGTCTGTGTAACCGAGATTGTCAACGTATGCCGGTGAGTAGAAAAGTCTGCACCTTTTTAAATGTATTTATTTTGTCTCTCCCCTTTGGAAATTGTGGGCAATTTATTTTAATATTGTCATGGAAATATTGGAAAATATATATTTCATTCTGAAATACAGTTTTTTAAATGATTACTTTTTGACTTTTGGGGGATTCTCTAATCTTGAATCGTGAAACAATTTATTTCTTTGAAACGAGGATGGATTGCAAACTTGTGATTTCTTTTTTCCCCCTTAAGTTAATAACTAATTTGGATGTACTGTACCAGTTAAAAGTTCTCCTTCAATGAGAAAGTGTGTCCAAACCTGACTGGTACGATATTATTTTACCAAAAGGCTTCTTGCAGCCAGTTACAGCCAGCTGCCTTCTCCTTTGTCTGTTATTCCAGTTTACAGTTTAACCGACATGTGATTCAACTGACTTGTTGGTACATCACTTGTTTAGACAGATAAAGATCCAGGTCATCGGCATACGACTATTACCATTTACTGTGAATAATGACTGAAGAATAATGTGATTCAACCACATGGGACCAACTTCTGGGACAATTGTTGAAAACTGAAGCCCTTAGATCTGAGCAGCAAGCATCTGCACGCCTGAAGAACTTCATCAGAGGATTAATGGAAGAGGACTGGCTAAGAAACGGTTGTTAGTTGTTGCGTGTGTAAATGCAGATGCATATATTGATATCGCATACTTGCTTGAAACTGACTCAAATGCCTCAAATTGGATGTCGGTGACAATCGAGTCGATCTGATACTGAACGCCTTTTTTTATTTGTTAAAAAGCATTTCAGTACTTTTATATCTATGTACCTTTTTGAACCCAAAGATGTTAGGAAAGCAATGTTTAAGTCCAGCCCGATGACTTAAATAATGATCCAATCGCCTCCTCACAGCTCATCAGTGACCCGTCTGTATCGCATTAGTTCTGAGCTTCTGCCGGTATATTGATATATGTAATGTCATCATGCAGCCCAGCTCCTTCTTCTTTTTAACCAAACAAACTCCAACCAGAAACCTCAAGTCTTTCCCAACATACCACACAATCAGCAAGATTTCGTGGGACCGTCTGTCCATTTGGGACACCACACTTGTCAAAACATAAATGGCAAACCCACCAGCCCCCTCGACCCCCTCTTCTCAGTTTCCACGTCTCGTGTTTCTGCCGTTGCCCTGGTACCTGATGGTGACCTCTGCTGGGATGACCTTCAGCTTACTGAAGACCGAAGAGCCAGACGTCACTCCATGAAGAACCTGAGAAGGAAGCTTCCTTCTGGTTGCTTGTCCCCGGTGCTGCTTTATTCTTTGTCTCCATGATGGATTGTTGCTCTTAACTCAAAGTTGAAAAAAGTCTGCTGTAATCTACCAAATGTTGTGAGGACTAAATGTCCTAAATGATGTTGTCCTGTTTCCATGTGTATTTGTCACTATTTGGTTCATATCAACACCATCATTTAAACACTGAGAGTCGCAGCTCTTCACTTTGGCTCTTCTGGTCCTTCACATGAGTGCCGTTGAATGAAGATTGAAAGACATCAAGTTAAAAAAAGACTTGCTTTCTTAAGACTTTTAATATCAGGACATATCACCACAAACTGGACACTTGGACCTCCAGAGAGGAGGAGCTGTTTCTCTGTGGCTGCTGGAACGTTGGATGAAATATCTCTGTTGAGTTAATACGGATATCTGACAGCAGTTGTTAGGATCTAATTCTGCGTTTGTTGTTCCGACTGATAGGATTGGATCTCCCACCAGAACTCCAACCTTCACCTGAGGAAATGCAAACTCCTCCGAACACAGTCAGTCCCTTTTTTCTTTGAATTTATTTCCTAAACAGATATTACTTCACATTTAACCAAAACACCTGCCTGAGGTCTGCTTCCTCACAGACGAATATCTTTTTCAGTCCCAATGTGGCCTCTTTCCTGTTCTAACAGTTGCTTCATTTATTTGTTTTCCAACAGATTCCCAGAGTGGGATGGTGACATTGCTCTCAGGTAAATTAGATTTAGCTACACGTTGTATTTAGTCTTTCTGCACGGCTACAAAGCGACATTGTAAGAAAACTACCAATGTCAGACTTTGCACCACACGTGGTCATTCGGGCATCTTGACCTCCCTCAAGATGTTTGTCCATTGGACCGACTCCCCCAACGTGTTGTGAGACCTTTGCTTTCCTTTTGTTTCTCATGCTTTTCATCCGTCGCTCTCTTCAGTGCTGCGGGTGAAGATGCCGAGCCCTCAGCCTCCTCACAGACTTCCCAGCATCTTCAGAAAGCCAGACATGGAAGCAGCTCCCGCTCCCCGAGCCCGCGTCACCATCGGCCCGGCGACAGGCGGGACAAACGCGGCCGGCGATCACCGTCGCCGTACAGCCCCAGATGCACTCGCAGGTCTGTGGTGCGTGACGTCTAAAAGGAGCAAATACGTTCATCTGACTCGGCACGCTGAGCTTTGGTCTGAACTCTCACCAGGTCCCGCTCTCGCTCCCCGTGGTCCGACCACCCCGCCTGCTCCCGCCATCGGTCACCTTCAAGAAGCCCTGAGAGACGAACCTCGCCCAGGAGAAGAGAAGATAGATGGTCATCTCCGAGGAGGAGCCGGGAGAGGCGATCATCTCCAAGGTGGAGCGACGGGAGGCAGTCTCCATCGAGGAGGAGAAGCGAGAGGGAGTCTCCATCGAGGAGGAGAAGCGAGAGGGAGTCTCCATCGAGGAGGAGAAGTGAGAGGGAGTCTCCATCGAGGAGGAGAAGCGAGAGGGAGTCTCCATCGAGGAGGAGAAGCGAGAGACTATCGCCTGAACGTAAGACGAGCAGGACGGACCACTTGGTGAAGAAACTGCTGGAAACATCAGGTTTGAGAAACTACAAACACGTCAACCACTCATTTTGTGGCGGAACGTACTGAATTCCACCAACACGACCTGTTTGTTCACCACTAAATGATCATCTTTGTCCCTCCAGCTGTCCAAAGTCTGTCCAAGCAGTCTGACCTGGAGACGGTGGTTAAGACTCTGGCTCCGGCCTTACTGGCCGAGCTGGCCAAGATGAAGTCCACGTCATCGTCTTCCGTTGGAGAAAAGCCCTCCTCGTCTTCTGCCTCCAAGCAGTCGGCCAAAAAGGCCTCAACGGCAAGTGACACTCAAAGAAAACGCTTCTCTGTTGCTCCGTCACTGGGTCGCAGGTCCAGGTGTAAGTGGACGTGATGGGTTTGTTGTGTCCTTTCACTGATGGAATCTGGTACCAAACACTGCCTCTCTTATTTGAGATGAATGTATTCCTGTACATGAATAGACCGGGCAAAGCTGAACACACGCACGCATAACGTTTGCACTAATATCATGTGTTTTTCTTATTTCAGACGAATGAAACCAGCGAGGTGAAACTGGAGGGGGTTCATAACGTCTTTCACAGTGAGGTGGTGGCTGCTGTGCAGAAATTTGGGAAGATCAAGTCCGTTGTCCTGCACCGGGCCACAGAGGAGGTACTGTGTGTATTGAGAGGCTTATTTTTGTCTTTTTGCAGCATTCAAACAACTGTGCTTTTAGCAAGGTTACTTAATATTTAGTTGCCGATCAAGCCGCCCGGCGCAGAGCGGCAAAGAGCCTCGGTGTGCGTAAATGTTTCATTGGTGTGTAAATCTGTAAAGAAATAATGTAATAACTTCATTTGTGTAAATGACCTGCGGTCATTAGGTGTGTGGTTATAGTCAGTGTGTATATATATTCCCAGTGGTTGTATTCATAGTCGACATCTCGCTTTGTTTCTGTTCACTTGTAGGCAATCGTGACATTCGATAAAGTAGAAGACGCCAGGAAATTGAGGAGCTTAAAGAGCGTCGACGTGAAAGGGCATCGAATCACTGTTGCTGGACGAAAGGTATTAAACGTTACGTCTTTCTTCCTCCGGGAAATGAGCCTGTTCGTATTTGTCAGCTGCTCAACTTTCTTTGTATCGAAATCAATTCCTCATTGTTTCTAATATCCAAATGACAACATTGTTCACGTTGAGACTTTGTCTCTTAGTAATGTAAAAAAAATGTAATTTCTTTTTTTTACTCCAGGAGACTGTTGCCAAGAAGCTAAAGCCTTCCCAGAAGTAAGATATGTTTCACGTCTCTTTCCAGCTGGGGGCTTGTTTTTGCATCACTGCATTACTTCCCAAGTTTGTGTCTTCAACGGGGAAACGTGTAACTTTAAGGGAAATGTCCCTATTTTCACAAATCTGTTTTGTTGGAGTCTTTCCAGGATCTCAACCTGTGAAGAATAGTAATATTTTACAGTGGAGACCATTTGAAACCTTCACACTGCCTTTCTGTCTTGAACCTTGAATATCTCCATTTTCTCCTCATTGTGACCCAATGAAACGCTTTTGTTCACAGAAAACCAGCCACGGCCGTCGCCTCCACTCCTCAAACCACAAGAAAGGCCCATGACCCTGAACCTTCCATTTCTACTCTTAAATGTCCTGCAAAGCCCCCGTCTTCACCTTCTGGAGCCAAAACGGCCACAACAAGCCGACTCCAGAAAAGTGGCGTGAAAGGCTCAGTCAAAGGTCGAGGGACTGTCACTCAAACAAAAACAAAGAACATCTCAGCCAAGCCAATAAACAAAGGAAAGTTGCCTTTAAAGAGAGCTGTGAGAAAAACATCACCAGGGACCAAGTCCACATCTCCAAAATCCACCCCAGAAGAACCTGAAACCAAGGTTCAAGGAGCCACGGTGGTCAAAAAGGATCTCGGCGAAGCGAATGTCCCCAAAGAGGCGGAACCAAGGACGATTGAGGGAACGGGAGCTGAAGTGGAGGAGCCCATGGAAGTGGCAAGTAGTGCAGAGAAAGAGGAAGAAACAACAACCACGGAGGCGGCGGCAGAAAGTTCAGCAGACGAACCTGCCGGTAGTCGACCTGCGAGCAGCGAAGCTGATACGGGGCCGACCGAAACCTCGGGACCGGATTCCGCCGCACAAGGACCGGAGAACCGGGCGGAACCTTCAGGCATCACGCAGGAGGCCGCAGGAATCTCCACGGAAGCAGCTGAGGAGGCCGAGCTGCCAGCGGGACGAGTGGAGACAGAAACAGCGGGAAAAGGTGCGTTGGAAACCGTTTAACGGGCAGATAGCGAGTGTTGTTGAAGTTTGTCCTGCGGTGTTTAGAGCAAATAACTCTGAACCGCCTCACAATTGATGAGCAGCCGTTTTCCACTTGGTTTGCACGGAGACGTCTTTGGCTCCTTCTTCGTCGGCTCGTCATTATTACAAACGATTCGTTCAACCGTGCAGAATTTGACCTTGAGGATAAAACTCCGGAGGCAGAGAGTTCAGCCGGCCAATCTGGTGAGAGGGAACCGTCCTCCGTCGAAGCTTCGCCCCCCACCCAGCAGAGCACCTGCCCAGAACCGCAGTCCGCTGCACCAGGACCGCAGCAGGAAGCAGGAACCTCCACTGAAGCCTCCACGGAGGCCAAGCCGCCAGGTGAAACAGGAAGGAGGTCATTGGCCGATGATAATGATCTTTTTATCAAATACTGACGTTCGTCTTGATTAAATGTGGTCTGTAGATCCTGAGCAGGCGGTGGATACCCAAGGGGAGGCAGAATCATCCGCGAGGGCTTCCAGGAGCAACGCGCCTCTGGCCACGGCCATCGGCACTGATGCAGTGTTTTTTGGGGAGACGCTGGGATGCCAGATGTACCCAAGCAAAATACGTGAGTCGAGAAAGTGTCGGCGTGTCATTTTACGGTTTTTCTCTGCTTTCTTTGCCAATTTCTTTGCCTCTCCTTCACAGCGTCAGTGCCGGACACGACCCTCTCTAGTGAAGAGGTACGTTTGGTCAAACCCTTTGTGTGCGTCGCTGTGCCTACACATGTAGTTTACCTAAAGATAGAAGGATAAAGCTCTTTTCTATTTCGTTCCATGCAAACCGTTTTGGGCTGCTCCTTTTTTGACTTATGCAATGAATGTGTGTTTTTTAACAAACCATGACTGCCCTATTCATTTATTCTCTCGCCAACATTTTACAGATCATTGCGAAAGGTTACAGGCAGTTGGTCGTTGGCCACCTGCCGGACTACGACAGCTGCTGCTACACAGAGGAAGACCTGGCAAATGTGCTCATCCCATTTGGCTTTCAATATGCAGAAGACCGCATCTACGTTCTTCCTCAGTCACGCATGGTAGGCCTCAGGTTAATCAGCCGTTTCTATTGTTGCTGTTCATTCAAACACTTTTAAACACTTTGAAATATGCAACACGATAATGGCCGAGTACGCTGAGCAGATAAATAGACGTATTAACACGTTTGTGCGTTTCCTTTAGGCCGTCATCGTTATGCCGACGGCTGAGGATGTGCACAAAATGATCACCGGCCCCGTCAGGGAGGGCATTTTCTTCAAAGGACGGAAACTCTCTTTCCGTGTTGCAACTGACAATCCGATGTTGACACCGGTAAGCACGTCCACGCTTCGGTTTTTATTCTCCGTTTTCACTTTTACACGAGAGAAACAAACTCTGAAAAGTGAAGCCGATGCTGATGCGCCACGAACAATTGATTTCCATTGTAGTCCCCTCGTATTAAGGTCTATGAGAAAGAAATATATACGTATATATATTTTCACAATCCATTTATAGTAATATGTATAGACTGAGTCTGTAGAGTATCGACTTTACATGAGTGTTGGTTGTGGAAAAGTGTCTTTGTAATCTACAATAATGCCTGTTTCTCTTCTTAGTTCGAGTTTTATGAATCACTGACGAACCAGTTTCGTTACGTAAGTCATTTGCACAAATACACACCTTTTTTAAAAGCTACACTCAAGCTTTAAACAAAGTTCTATGTCATTTTTGATTGTTAAGATGCCTTTAAATTTAGATTCTTAATTTGCTTCATCAAACATGGATGAAAAACAACTATTGGAAACACAGACCTGCAAACTCGCTGTTTTAAAAATCAAATTGCCATGCACGTGAATCACGTAGATCCAAAAAGTGTCTTTGTAATCCACAATAATGCCTGTTTCTCTTCTTAGTTCAAGTGTTCCAAATCACGCACAAAGCCACTTCGTTACGTAAGTCATTCGCACAAATCCACACTTCACTCCATCTCTTTTTAAAAAGCTACACTCAAGCTTTTAAACAAAGTTCTTCATGTAACTTGTGATTGTTCAGATGCCTTTAAATTTAGTTTTGTTAATTTGCATGGAACAAAACTATTGGAAAGAGTTGAAGGGGATACATGACACTTATTTCAGATATTTTCTTTTACTTTGAAAAGCTTTCCCAATATTACTCTATTTAACTTTTGTTTTGGACGTTTACCTCCTCTTCTTGGTGCAGACTGTGGATGGTAAGGGAACACAAACCATCTTCATCACAAACATTTCATGGAGCGAGGCCTTGAAGCTCCGAGAGTCTTTGAAAACAATCCAACACGTCAAGAACTTCTTTCCTCTCCTCAACAAGGTATGAACACAACAACCAACACACACACACAAGCAGGTCAGTTGTGATTGGTTTAAAAGGGACTTCCTGTTCCTACTCATGTGTCCCAGGTGTTCGTGGACTTTGAGAGCTCTTGGCATGCTGATCGGCTCGGCGTCTGGTACAGTCTCCTGAAGCGAGCCCCTAATCACAAAGTCACCAGGCTGACCGCGCCAGGCGTTCACAGTTACACCAAGAAACGTGAGTGTCTGTAGTCATCCGCTCAGGAAAGGATGGATTTTTGGTTGTAAAAGGTTGGTCACTGTGTCATGAGTAATAAAGCTATGTTCCCATAGGAATGTTTTCTAACTGAGATTAGCGACATATAAAGCAAGATGAACATATTCCATCGCGAAACACTTTGCTCTGCTTTTCTTGGAGCAGCACCAAAACATCCCGAGTGCGCTCTGCCTCCCAGCGAGGATGCTGTTACCGGGGCAACCGTCCCGCCAATGGAATTTGGCATTCCGCAGGGCAATGTTGAACCGTTCTGGGTGACGCTGAGATCGGATCCCTTCCTGTTCCTGACCCGGTCTCCTTGGTTCATCATCCCAAGTGAGAGAGCGACTCTTTGACCCGTTGACTTTTGTGCTCTAAATGAAACGTTTCCTTCTACCAAACCTATCCAGCATTGTATTTGCTTATGTTCATTTTTATTTCCCAGAATTCCAGACAGTCCGAACACTGAATGATATTGCGGTAAGCTCAATAATTTCTCTACATTTTGGTTAATAAAAGTGTCATATTGCAATCGGTATTGGGCGAATCCGTCTTAAAGGAGGAGGAGCTTGTTGGATTAATGTTGTTGAGCAAACTGAAACAAAGCGTCTGTTAATATTGACACATAACGTATTAAAATGGACCGTTTTTAATCGCCCCAGAAGCCAATACTCATATTCTGCTTTGAACGCTGTGATTCCCAGAAGGCCGTGCGCGGCCCCAAGATCCCAACCGTCATGTTGACCGGATTACCGGAGGGAAACTACCGGCACGACGACGTGGTCAAGCTGGTCCGGCGCTTTTTCCCCAGATGGAGCCTCTCCTCTGCGTTCTACGACGTGGTGGTCTTACCTCTGCAGAGGAGGGTAGGCCTCACGGACCGCACGCCCCCACGGGGACACACGCCTGCGTGCTCGCTGTCGCGTTAATTCAACGCAGCGGTGTCGTTTGAAGTTTGATTGTTTTTCCTTTTCCGGTCTTCCCGCTCGCACCTCCAGGCCTTTGTGTTTTTCGCTGATTGGACTTCGTGCTGCAGTTTCGTCCGGGATCGTTTAAGAAAGCAGGTTTCTGTGCTGGATTGCCCGCTCACGGCTCACTTTGTCTTGGAGGACATGAATCCCTTCTCCACTGAGGTACGGACACGAGGAGCCACTGCACGACATCCCATGTGACGTATGTAGCAGACTCCCAATCAGCTCTTTGCTCCGGTGAGCGAAGCCAACATGTTCCTGGTACCGGACCACCGGGCTCGCCATGAATAAGCCCGCAAATACAAACGTGTTTCCCTACTTATGCAAAGACATGTTGGTGTGAAATAAGGTCTTAATGGTGATACTCACCGTATTGAGGTATTGAGACTGTTCTGGTATCGGTGGGCTGTGCAACATTACTGTCATACGTTTAAACGCAGATATGAACCTTTCCTGTCGTTGATCTTTCTGCAGGAGACGATGTACGCGACTCTGATGAAGTGGAGCAACGCTGTGAGTCCATCACCACGTCTCTAAATCCGCCCTGAAGTGGAGGCGGCGTCTTCGTCTTTGGGCCTGAAAACCTTTTTGTTGCTCTTCAGGGGGTCCCGGAGCCGGAGGGTCTGGAGGAGCGGCTGCTGTGCGTGGAGACCTCCGAGACGTCGCCGCACATCACCAGGGCCGTCATGGGCGCCGTGGCTTCCGTGGCGTCCTTCGCCGGCTTCCTGCCGCTCGCCAACAGGGTGCGAGAGGACAAATGTGACGTTTAAACCACTTCAGACACATAAACCGAATCCCATGTCAGTGGATCGAAGTCACTGATCACTTCAGTTCCATCTGCAAAGGGCGTAAATATGTTTTCTTTAATGTTCACTTCCCCTCGAGTGCTGCTTTAAGGTGTCCGTGGACCTTCAGTCCGTAGC
Source organism: Gasterosteus aculeatus (assembly GCF_964276395.1). NCBI lineage: Eukaryota > Metazoa > Chordata > Actinopteri > Perciformes > Gasterosteidae > Gasterosteus > Gasterosteus aculeatus. The sequence continues at coordinate 2,403,684 of NC_135694.1, read as the reverse complement.
GGTGGGCTGCTAGCTGTGCTAACTTGAGCTAGTTGACTCATAAACTGCCTGGATTTTCTGTTGCGTTTAAACAAAATAATTTGTTTGACCTTCAGAATTCTTCATGTACGTGTTCTACTCGTGTGCTTCCATCTCACTGACTTGATCCCTCGCTCCTCTCTGTGTGTCCTGGACTGTCCTCCCCTCTCAGATATGCATCGAGATGACGGACTCCGGCGCTGTAGCCCAGGTGGTGAAGGAATTGAACAATGTCTTAAAAGGGTCCACGGATAAACCTGAAGCTTGGTAAGCGCTGTGAGATCTTTCTTCCTAATGACCAATGTGTCGTGAATCTTTGGATAAAGTGGATATCAAAGTACCTGAAGCTCCTTAAGACTTATGGGAAAGTCCTAAAGAACACACAAGCTATCAAACATGAGCCGTAAGTACAGACAGGATTCATGGAACAATTCAGCTGCAAAGGGACTTCCTTCTCCCTGAGACCAGCGAGAAGCTTCTTGGTGTGAAGAGACCACATGTGATCCAGATGTGGAAACACCGCGTAGAAGTTTCAATCTAGAAGAGACGTCCCAGAGTGCATGAGATCCATTAAAAACACCTGTGTTTCCCCACTCAGTCTCCAGGTTGCCTTTGTATGCGTTCCTGTCTTTAAAACATTCTCTCTCTCTCTCTCTGCAGGAGTGAAGTTCAACATGTCGAGACGTGAGTACGTCCCCTTTGTGGTGGATTCCTGTCGGGTCCACGTGGAGACGATGATCCATTTGATGACTGTTGTGACCTTGTAGGCTGTTAGCTGGTGGCACATTTCGCTGGATGAACAGTTTTCTATTAAACACTCTGGTTTGTGTCCTTTCTGTTTATGGTTTCAGTGTGAAGAGCCTGAAACGGCGTCTTCAATATTCTAGCGAGAACCAGAACTTACAAGACGGCTCCGTCAAAGTCCAAACCGAGCCCCTTGCTGCGAAGCGTCCAACCCCGCCCTCCTTACCTGGACTACCGGATATTGGGTCACAACCTGCCGAGAGAACCGGTGGCTCAGGTGGATCCACCGTTGCTCAGCCCGTCCCAGCAGGACCAGGTGCTGGTGCCGTCAGCGACGCCTCCTTGGAAGAGGACGAGGAGAAAGTAGCCACCGAGTCCACTTTTGGTCCCGGAGACGTAGAGAAAGCAGCAGAACGGGAGGACGAGGAGCCACTCGCGACGTCAGCCTTTACTGCTGATGTGACCTCTGATCTGGGTCCTTCCCCGTCAGCCACAGCGCTCGCGCCCCAAGAAAGCTTCGCCGCGCTTCCTCAGATTAACGCCGACGTTTTCCAGGCCATCGCGGCGGCAGTTCGCAACCACCGGCTCACCCGAGAGAGCCGCTCCAGGAGCGAGGAGAAGGAGGTGAGATGTGGCCTTCACTGTCGTCGGCAGCAGGCCGACCCCTTATGAACCGGCCAGGAACGCGTTGTAGCACCTGGTCAGGAAACGGGGACGCTTGGTTCTGGAGCTGGACCTTGAAGCGGCTTCAGGGGACGAGCTGGTGCTCACGTCCACGCCGTCCCTCCACGGCCCTGCGTCATAAATGTCTTCCCGCTTCGTTCACGCGGCGCTAACCTGTAAATACTTTCTCCAGAGGACCAGCAGAAGCAGCAGAAGCGCGAGAGATGCAGCGGCTGAAGACGCGCCGCAAACGGAGGTAAACTGCCTCGTTTTTCATTCCCAAAAACCTTCCTGTCGTCTTTGTGTCCATCATTTGAGCCTTTTCACAGGGAGACCTGGATGATTCTGTCAAAATATGCAAATATAAACGTTTAGTTGCTTTTAATTCGAAAGCCAACTGATTCATGGTCCCTTTTGTCCCGTGTTCAGGCTCAGGATGATGCTACGTGTCACATGGCCTCGCCCGATGCCGCTCGCTTCGATGAGCTTAATTTCAACATGGATGACTTTGTCACTGTCGACGAGGTCGGCGATGACGTGGGCGACAGAAGCCCCGAGCCTCATGGCTCCTCTTCATCCAGGCAGTCCTCCGGACCAGGAAGAGAGGGACAAAGCCTCCAAGTGTCCGCTGGCAAACAGACCTCAACGGGGTCCTGGAAAGACTCTAAAAGCACAGCATCTGCCTCTCCTTCCTCATCCAAGTCCACCGAAGACTTGAGCTCTTTGGTCTGTGGCTCACCAACCAGGTCCTCCATCAAACCCTCCGCCAGGGCCAGAAAGGCCGTCCCCTCGTCCCCGCTGTCTACTGAAACCCCGTCTGCACATTCTGCGGCCAAAGCCTCCACCGCTGCGTCCTCCGGTTTACGTAGCCGCTCGTCCTCTGCACGTGAAACAAAGAGGATCGCCTCAGCAGCAACGTCCTCGGCAGCAGCGTCCTCGGCAGCAACGTCCTCGGCAGCAACGTCCTCGGCAGCAACGTCCTCGGCAGCAACGTCCTCGGCAGCAACGTCCTCAGCAGCAACGTCCTCGGCAGCAACGTCCTCGGCAGCAGCGTCCTCAGCAGCAGCGTCCTCGGCAGCAACGTCCTCAGCAGCAGCGTCCTCGGCAGCAACGTCCTCGGCAGCAACGTCCTCGGCAGGAAGTCTCTCCGAGCAGCTTTTGGAAGGACAAGACGCAGAGCGCACAGTGGACGAGTCCGACCAAAAGATGTCAGAGACACTAATAGAAACCTCATCAGAGACACTAACAGAAACCTCATCAGAGACACTAACAGAAACCTCATCAGAGACGCATCCGCCTCACGGAGAACGTGGGTTACAGAGTCTGGAGATCGACATTAACGTCAACACACAACAGCAGAAGCAAAGCGCAGAAGAAAAGGAAGAAGATGATGTTGACAAACGTACCAAGGCGGAAGAAGACCAAAGCCACCGAGCTGTTGGTCCTCTCGGGGACAGAACCGATGACCCGATGGACGATGGGGAGCGAACACGCAGCTCTGAAGCCCAGACGAGCGGACCGAACGCAGGCCAGACTTTGCGTGACGAAAGCCTCCAGGTGGCGGACGGCGTCGGCGACGAGGTCCTAACCGGCCCTCCGAGGTGTGAGGAGATGGAGGTTGACGCTTCTCTCCAGGTGTTGGACAGCGTTACAGAAGGCGAAGCAGCTACAGGACAAGAGGACAGCTCCACGGGAACGTCTTGGGATCATTTACAGCTGTTAGATGCAGGTAGTGAAGACACGCCGAGGGACATGGGGGACGAGAAGAGGACAGCAGAGGACGAAGTCAAAGCTATGGATAATGGTGACAGACTGGTTCCAAATGAAGACTCTTCTCTTCCTGACGCCGGAAACAAGGAAAACTCCAAGGACCCAGAAAGGGACGTAACTGGACAAGAAGCCTTTGAGATATTGGATCCGATCGACGATCTCACTTCAGCAGAAGATCACGGCCAGAACCATGAAATGAACAGTGGCCAAATCTCCCAAGAAGACATCCTGGCCACGGAGGACGAGGAAGACGCATATCGGGTAATTGACTCGGTGGAGGACCAGCCAATGACTACGGACTCTGAGACCGGCCACCAAGGAAGAAGAAACTCGAGAGGGACGGCGACCGCCAGAAAAGACAACAAGCCGTCCAAGAGGAGTGAACCCACAACCACCGCGTCCACAAGGGACGAGAAGGAGCCGTCCCCAAAGAAACCAGACAGAGCGGGTCAAAGACATGAGACGCGGTCAAAGCCGGACCTCATTGCAAAGGTTTCCGAAAAAGACAAAGAGGTCCCCGAAGACGTTGAGTTTAAGATAGTAGATTCTGTAGAAGAAGAACCGGTTCGACTCGCTGCCACCCCGGAGATGTCTGTCAGAAGAAGAAGTGCGAGAGGAAAGAAAGAGGACAAAACCACAGTGGATCTCACAGACGCGTCCAACAAAGCACAGGAGGCTACTTACAAGATCTTAGACTCTGTGGACGATGAGGAACCGACAGCAAGAGCCACCAGAGGAAGAAGAGGACGGACGACGAAGAAAGAGGCCTCAAATGAGAAGACCGAAGACACCCCGACGGGACGCAAGCAAACTCCCGCCAGAGAGTCACAGGAACCAAACGGGGGAGAGAAAGGCGCTTGGAGAGCGAGCACCCCGTCACGGAGGAGCGGCAGTGTGGTGAGCGAGTTCAGTCAGGAGGAGCGACCCGCTACAAGAAGCAAAGGGACGAGGGGAAGACCAAAGAAAGGAGCCAAAACAACTAAAACATCAGCATCTAAAGATGCGCCTGGCGAGGAAGAGGCGACGTATCGGGTCCTGGACTCCGTGGAGGGCGAGGCGGAGAGCGCTCTGATGGACGTGGACCAGCAGGGGCTGAGGAGTGAACCGCTCACAGGATCGCCCAAAGATGGAGAGGAGGACGAGCCGATGTATCGCATCATCGATTCTCTGGATGACGATCAACTATTGACCGGAGGGGACGAGACACGGGAAGGGGCATCGGCTGAAGAAGAGGACGCCTCACCGCGCGCCGGCGAGGACGACGGGGCTGTGGAAGAGGAGCCGCTGTATCGGATCGTCGACGACGTGGACGAGTCGTCTCCTGCAGGACCTCAGAGGGATCCCGCCGGTCCTGGAATGGATGGCGAGAAAGACGACACGGCGCGCAGTCTGGTGAACCTGGACGAGGTGAGCGAGGAGGAGGAGGAGTACCCCGACGACACGGCCGAGGAGGAGGAGCTGAGGAGGCGACAAGCCGCCGCAAAGGAGAAGCAGATCGCCGAGGAGCGAGCAGCGAGGAGGACCAGGGAGAGCGAGGAGAGGAGGACCAGGGATGCAGAGCGAAGGAGCCGGAGCGGCAGCAGCAGTAGAGGAGGCGGGGCAGGGAGGAGGAGGGAAGAGGAGGAGACGGGGGCGGTGGACCCCCAGGAGCTGGTGACTCTGGATGAGGTGGGAGCAGATGACGGCGGAGAGGAGAGAGCAGCGAGCGGCACGGAGTGGGACGGCGAGATCACGGGGGCGGAGCTGCAGACGCTCGTCACTCTGGATGAGTTCATAGAAGGAGAAGAGGAGGACGGGAAGGTGGAGCAAAGCCCTCGGAAGCCCCGCCCACCCAGCCAGGAGGAGGAGTCCGTGGACCTCTTGGACCCAGAGGTAAAAGTTTAGTTTTCTTCTGTGGGGAAATCACTGTAAAGTGCACATTCACACGTGAACCCAAAGGGAAGCTCAACTAATACAAGATGCTTTAAGGCTTTGGTGACTTTGGATGAAGCTGGCGACGATGAGGAGGAGCAGCCGGACGAAGAGCCAGCTGAGAGCAGATCTGCCAAACGCAAAAGCAATGACGACTCAGGTTTGTGTCGCTCCGTCACCACGTAGTTCAGCATCAGGAACACCTGCACGTTCCACATCTCCGGTGGGCGGATGACTCTCACCTTGGATT